>NW_023494900.1:0-6251 GCF_904425465.1 Colossoma macropomum | reverse complement strand
TGCTACAGATCTGACTGGATTCCTCACTGGATGACCTAAATATTTCAGCTTTAACCCTTTTTAAGCCCATGTCTTGTACATCATCACCTGAAAGTATTTTTTGGCCTTCCAAGTGTGCAAACTAGATTGTTCTTTTTGTACAACTAATTACTTAGATGTTTTAAATTGCTCTACTCATCATTCTTAAACAGATTTATATCCAGACAAGACCTACTGAGACGCTGAGTAGGACAGATACTAAGAGTCACTGTGAGGGACACAACAAAGATCTGGCCATTATCCATAATCAGGGAGACTGGCAACAAGCACTAGCAGCTCTAAAGTCATAAACGTACATAAAATGATGATAACTGCTTGATTCCAAAATTTAAATAATATTTAAATGTTATAGTATTTAAATAATGTGTTTTTGTATCCTCCCTTGTTTTTCTCATCTGAGTGTTGAAGTCAGAAAATTCACATTTCATGTTTGAGAGGCTGCATTAAGTTCCATCACATCCTGATTCTGATTCTCTATTCAACAGGTGGAAATCACTCAGTCACAAATCAAACTTCAGGTAAATTCTGGCTCTAAAAGTTCAGCTTTATGTGTAGATATGATTGCAAATCTCAGTAAGTGAAGACTTCAGAGAAGAAAACTTTCATGACTTCTCTATTGCCACATGTGTGAACCCTATCAGAAAATAATCACCATATTTGTTTAATTAATCAATAATTAACAATTAATAATTGTTTAATTATCTGCTGTGCTATTTGTGTTTTTGTTCTAAAGTTATTCATGCACATATCTGTGGTATTTACTCTACAGTTTAGAACTTTTGTTGCCAAATTTAATCATTAAATAATTCCAGCTTCACACTGGATTTATTTAACACACTATTTCCCTTTAATGACAAAAAGCTATGACATTAAAAGGCTGTAAAATAAACAGAGGAGGTAGAAATTGCATGAATATTACAGGAACTCTCTGTACATTACAGTCACTACATGAACATTACAGTCAGTACATGAGTATTACAGTAACAACCAAGTATTGCAGTAACTACATGTACATTACAGTCACAACATCAATATTGCAGTAGCATTTGTGTCATTCATGAACAGTACAGTAACACTCTATTACAGTTACATAATTATTTTGATTCATTCATTAAACACTTTGTTTAAACTTTGTGAAATGATTATAGATTCATTCATTTTTTTCAAGAAATTAAAAGCCTAAAAAACTAAATGCACAACAAGTGTATGGAATATATATTCAAATTACATCCATTATTGTACAAAGTGTTGAAAATGATCCTTATATGAAATATTAAGGAGTATTTTATGAAACTCTTCTAGTCATTAATAGTAGCTCACAGAATTCCAGACTTTCTCAGTTTGGATATGATACAATATACAATAAAGGACACTGAATAAACATTAATTTGTAAACAGTTGTGAACTGTACCACCATAAATTGTCTCATGTACTGTTTTATAAAAAAAAACGTGTATCATACACTGATTCTGAGTTGCTATCCAACATATGCACTGTTCTCTGTCATGACTAAATCTCCAGGTGACTTATGGTTCTAAAACCTGAGCTTTATTTGTTTATTTGTGCTTCTGATTTTTTACTTTTCCTCTGTAACAGGTATGATAGGAATATTTGCTAGTGGTTTAGCCACTAAGTGCTGTACAGAGCCACAGTGCTGTACAGAGAGGTGGGCTGTGGGACTGAGACTGTATACATAAAGAATTATCTAATTGTCTGTGTAAACTGAACATCTCTATTACAATAATCATAAAATTGTTGTATTCTGTAAGGCAGTAAAGCTTGATTTTTCCTACTGCTTATCTTCTACTGCAGATAATAACATTCAAGCACATGTATTTAGTTCAGTTTAAAGCATAGTCAGCACTGTCATTATTAGTGTTGTGAAAGAACATTCAGTGCAAAGCCATAATTTAATATGTGATTCAGTTACATGAAGACATCTACACACACACACACACACATATATATATATATATATATATATATATATATATATATACACACAAAGACTTTAGGCAAAGAAAAGCTCAGAAGTGAATTAATAGCCCTTTTCTCACTTAATGTGAGTTTCCTACAGCATGGATTAACTTCAGGATAAATTATGGATCTAGAACACATCTTGCTGTGTAAGCAGCCCTTGTATTTCTCTGTCTGGTCTTGAGTTTATTGTTTTGGATTTCTTATGTTTAATCCTACACTTACAACAGTACTCTGTGAATTTATAATGTTTGTGCCCCCTAAAGTGATGAACCAGCCACCCTTTATTACTGATTAAAAGCTAACAGAATAGTAGGGGTTAATCATTACTTACCAATATAACAGGGGCTGCATCCTTCAAAGGACCCAATCTATGAAGGTGTGTCCTTTGAAGGCTGTGTTGATTTTAGTTTTTTTTTTTTTCATTTATTAGAGCTAGAGATGCTTCACTGCCGGCACCTGTACGGTAGTGTAAGTTTTGCTTCAGAGTACATTCGCTTTTTTTTTTATATTTGTATCGTTAGCTATTCATCTCAGTTTAAACCCAATACTTACGTTTAAAAGTGTACTTCTCAGTCGCCGTTTGCTGCTCTGCTGATGCTGCCATGTTCTTGAATCCTTGCCAGCATGCAGTTAACTTTGGGATATGTTGGCAGGCTGAGGATCCACCTGTTGGATCCTTTGTTGCCATGGAAAAGAAGGACACTTTATTTGGCCGTATATGAAGGAGCATTTGACATGGGACAGCCTAGTCGCGCCGCTGTGATGCAGTCGGCCTTCAAATGCAGCCTCCAAAGGATGCAGCCCCCGAATTGGGACACAGCTAATGTGTAAACATTGTATCTGCGATGTATATTCATTGTATATAATGCAATACGTGTATGCATAACTCACTTGTAAAAGTAAGAAAAATGCTTTCATGCTGAACATTTTTTTTTATTTTATTCATTTTAATTTGCTTGCCTCAAATGGTTTCATAGAGCTATTTAATCAAGACTCTATAGCTGCTGGACATATAGCAATTAACGCAATTATGATCATTACTAAAAAAATTGATATAATTTAGATATGTTTGAAAAGAATAACAAATGTGTAATGGGAAATGCATTTTATTTTGGTATATCTTTCACAGTTTTAATTCAACAAAATGTCTATTTTCAGTAAATAAATTAAATAATCAACAGTTTACATTCATGTTGTAAAAGTATGACACTGCAGAATCACATAAGAATTCTTATACATTTTCTAGCAGTACACCAATGTGTACTAACATTCTTTTTACATGCTTAATTAATTACTGGCAGCTCATGTACCCTTAATGTAAAGTGTTACCAAATGTTTAAAAAAATGTGCTTCTGAAATATTACTGAGAATTTTATGAAAATCTTCCAGTCATTGATAGTAACTACAGAATTCCAGACTTTCTCAGTTTGGATATGATACAATGTACAAAAGATGAACACTGAATGAATTAAATTAATTTGAAATAAAATTAAATTGTAAAATAAAAAATATATAAATTGTAAATAATGTAGATTTATATTCGAGAGGTTCAAAACAAGTGAAACAGCTGAAAGTGTGAGATGAAATACTTATGATCTCAATTTAGACCACGGTTTATATACACCACTAATATTAATACATAATCACAAGCAGTGATTCAAATGATGCATACATTCTTATTTGTAAATTTTCTCTGGACCATTAAGAGGTCTTAAAAATAGTTTCCCTTGTAGACTGAGGTTAATATGTCATGAAGCCAATTCAGAGCATCAAATTAGACGTGCAAATATCATCCATTCATAAGTCCATAAATGAACAGTAGGATACAGTACACTGTTTAATTTGTGCAAATTTGCTCACATTTAATGTGTAACTATAGTGAAAATTATGTAAAAAGTGTTAAATTTGTGTTTGGCTCTTTGTACAAACATGGGTGTCTTTAGATGCCACCATTTTTCACCAGTGAAGCTCTGACCACAGCATGTAGACATTACATAAATACTGAATATGTCTGTGGTACATGTCTGTACTGTATTCTGCCCCGTAACATTTCCACGCAGGCAGACACTTATTTCATAGGTCTCACAGTTTTTCAGCATTGTTAGCGGTATTTATCATCAGTGTAATGTAGATTATAATACTTCCTAGAACTATGTCCATTTCTATTTCTTTTTAAACCAACCACAGTCCACATAAATACTGCTGATGGACTATGTAAAGTACCGACAGCTCACTGTTTCTGCACTTCCTGTGATTTGAAACACTAACTGTTTACCTTTATTCATTCTTTTTTTGTTTGCTTGGCCTTGTGACTCATATTATGCCACAACCCTGGTTTAGATCTCAGCACAAACACTGAGAAGCACTGTTTATTGTAACTCCACTCATCTCTGTATATTCTGTGTTCTGGCTCTAACATTTGGGTTCTTCTATTCTTCAACAGATTCATATTCAGACAAGACCTACTATCTTGTGAATGAGATGAAGAATTGGACAGATGCTAAGAGTCACTGTGAGCAAAACTACACAGATCTGGCTGTTATCTATAATCAGGGAGACTGGCAACAAGCATTAGCAGCTGTAGAGTCTTCAACAAGTGAAGTGTGGATTGGACTTCATAAAGATCCAGAGTGGAAGTGGTCAAATGGAGAGGACTTCATGTACTTTAACTGGAATTCTGGCTGGGACACAACATTTTATTGTGCTTACTCTCTCTCAGGAAAATGGCGGACAGTAGACTGTGCAGGCTACTATGCATATATGTGTCAGAAAGGTAAAATCATAATTAACTTAATTCTGTTTTTAACTGAGGTTAAGAGAATGATTAAAAGATGAACATTTAATTAAGATAATATTTAGTTTAATAATGCTGAAATAACACAATATATACATTCCTTCACAACATTAATACCCTAAAAAAGCCTAAAAAGGAAATGTAGATTTCAGTTGTACTGAATGAGTCTATTTTTTTACAGTGAGAAACACAGGCGGGATACTGATTAAGAAATATGAATATAAGTCAGCGTTTGCCACGTGGGAAAATGCTCGTAATTCCTGTATAAGTGAGAATGGTGAACTAGCAAGTATCACCAATAAACAAGATCAACAAGAATTTGATAAAATTGCTCCTAATGACACAAACATCTGGATTGGACTGAAGAGAGATAATAATGTGTGGAAGTGGTCCAGTGAGGAACCGTTTCAGAACTGGGCTACTAATGATACCTCCCCCAAGAAGAACTGTACTAAACTGTCTGGAGATAAAAAATGGACTCCTGAAGATTGTTCAAATAAGTACATGTTCCTCTGCTACAAAGGTGAGCCCATGTTTTAAATAATACACATTTTAGTCTGGTTTTATTATTATTAGTTAAGTATACAGAAATTACTGAAATTACTCAAGAACAATGTCTTTAATCCTGTGTTTCCACAGTGACTCCCACCGTTACTACACAGTCCAACAGTTCCAGCAAGACCACCACTGTTACACAACCCACCAGTTCAGCCTCCAGTGGAACTACTGTCTCTAACACACCTTCACGTGAGTCAGTGCTGAAGTACTGAAAGAAAAAACAGACTCTTTCTGCAGATTTATGATCTGATTATGATGTGATGAATTAATGATTTATACTTTACTAGGTGTGTTTCAAACCAGTCTTGGTTTATTTGGCTTATTTGCTGAAAATGTCATTGTGATACATAGTTTTATATTTTAATGGCCATAAATTTTACTTCTTAGTATTTTTTTTACAAAAGTAATTTGGCTCCTTTCTGTTGGACTGTAAAACAGAGAGAGGAGAGCTGAGGTAGTGATCAAGGAAGAGATTACTGCTATAATAATACAGCCAATATAATACTGCAACCACACCAGCCCTTTGTGAATAAAATTGGGCACCCCGCTATTGTTTAGAAAATGACTTTTTAAGCAGTTTTAAAGCTCCTTTCTGTAGGAGTATGGTTAGAAAAGAGAGGAGTAATCGAGGGGGAAATAAATAATATTTTTTATTATTTTGAACTGAAGGCCTAACAGAAATGATTGAAATAACTCAGCAATAGTGTCTTTAATCCTGTGTTTCCACAGTGACTCCCACCTTTACTACACAGTCCACCAGTTCCAGCAGGTGGAGCAACCAACCATCAACCAGTCCACCAGCTGCTGTGACCACCACAGTTATGCAACCCACCAGTTCAGCCTCCAGTAGAACTACTCTCTCTAAAACTTCATGTGAGTC